>NW_026961287.1:0-27539 GCF_963924245.1 Chroicocephalus ridibundus
CCACGTCCCCATGGCCCCCCATGTCCCCCCGTGTCCCCATGTCCCCCCCATCTCCCCCCCATCTCCCCCCATGTCACCCCATGTCCCCCCGTCCCCCCATGTCCCCTGTGTCCCCCCATCCCCCCATCTCCCCCCCATCTCCCCCCATGTCCCCCCCTGTCCCCCTGTCCCCCCGTGTCCCCGTGTCCCCGTGTCCCCCGCGGTGACGTGCCTCTGGCAGGGCTGTGCCTGGCGCTGCCCCAGCGGGTGACGGTGTCCCAGGAGCTCTACGTGGGGCTGCAGCTGCCCCCCAGCGCCCGCCCCCACGAGCAGCTGGCAGCTCCTGCCCCACATCCACAGCAGGCTGCCCCACGGCGTCAACGTGAGTCCCCAGCCCCACAGAGACCCCCCCCGCCCCAGACACGCCCCCCCCTGCCCCATAGGTACTTCTGTGCCCACGGATTCCTCTATATGCCCCATAGACGCCTCTTATGCGCCACAGATGCTGCCTGCCCCATAGGTTCCCCCTGCGCCCCATAGCTCTGCCCTGCCCCGTAGCCACCCCCTGATGCATAGCTACCCCCCTGTGCCCCATAGCCACCCTCTGCCCCATAGGCCCCCCTGCCCAATATCCACCCCATGTGCCCCATAGCCATGCCCTATCCCATAGCCCACCCCCTACCCCATAGCCACCTCCTGCCCCATAGCCCCCCTGCCCCATAGCCCCCTTGCCCCATAGCCATCTCCTGCCCCATAGCCCCCCCGTGCCCCATAGCCACCCCCTACCCCATAGCCACCTCCTGCCCCATAGATCCCATGTTCCCATGTGCCCCACAGCCACCTCCTGCCCCATAGATCCCCGTGCCCATAGCCACCTCCTGCCCCATAGCCTCCCCCGCCCTATGGCCCCACCCGCCCTATAGCCCCCCTGCCCCATAGCCACCTCCTGCCCCATAGCCTCCCCCGCCCTATAGCCCCCCTGCCCCATAGCCACCTCCTGCCCCATAGCCTCCCCCGCCCTATAGCCCCCTGCCCCATAGATCCCGTGCCCCATAGCCACCTCCTGCCCCATAGATCCCAGTGCCCCATTGCCACCTCCTGCCCCATAGACCCCCGTGCCCGTAGCCACCTCCTGCCCCATAGCCCCCCCCCCCCCGCCCCACAGCCCCCCGGCCGCTGGCTGAGGGGTCGGTGGGGCAGGTGACGGTGACGCTGGCGGTGGCCGAGGGCGTCTGCGCGGGGGCTGGACGGGGCCCCCCGGCGCCTGTGGGTGCCCCCCGGGGGGGCGGTGGCCCTGCCCCTCACCCTGGTGGGCCCTGCGCCCCGGCGACGTCCCCGTCACCCTGACGGCCCGCGGGCCCTGGGGCTGGGCGACAGCGTCACCCGCCTCCTGCACGTGCAGGTGACCCCCCCGAGCCCCCCACCCCCCACCCACCCCCCGGGTGCCCCCTGGAACCGCCCCCCCCCGCAGACCCCTGGGTCCCCGACCCCTAACCCTGGGTCCCCCTCGCACCCTTGGGTGTCCCCCCCCCGGACCCCTGGGTCCCCTCCCGAACATGGGGGTCCCCATCCCCACCCCTGGGTGCCCCCCCCGGACCCCTGGGCCCCTGACCCCTAACCCTGGGTGCCCCTCGCACCCTTGGGTGTCCCCCCCCCCAGACCCCTGGGTCCCCTCCTGAACCTGGGGGTGCCCGTCCCCACCCCTGGGTGCCCCCCCCAGACCCCTGGGTGCCCCTTGCCCCCTTGGGTGCCCCCCCCCCAGGCCCCTGGGCCCCCGTCCCCACCCCTGGGTGCCCCCCCCGGCCCCTGGGTCCCCCTCACACCCTTGGGTGCCCCCCCCAGACCCCTGGGTCCCCTTCCCCACCCCTGGGTCCCCCTCGCACCCTTGGGTGTCCCCCCCCCCGGACCCCTGGGTGCCCGTCCCCACCCCTGGGTGCCCCCCCCCAGACCCCTGGGTCCCCGTCCCCAACCCTGGGTGCCCCTCGCACCCTTGGGTGTCCCCCCCCCCAGACCCCCTGGGCCCCCGACCCCTAACCCTGGGTCCCCCTCGCACCCTTGGGTGCCCCCCCCAGACCCCTGAGCCCCCGTCCCCACCCCTGGGTGCCCCCCCCAGACCCCTGGGTCCCCTTCCCCACCCCTGGGTCCCCCTCGCACCCTTGGGTGTCCCCCCCCCGGACCCCTGAGTCCCCTCCTGAACCTGGGGGTGCCCTTCCCCACCCCTGGGTGCCCCCCCCGGACCCCTGGGTGCCCCTTGCCCCCTTGGGTGGCCCCCCCCCGGGCCCCTGGGTCCCCTTCCCCACCCCTGGGTGCCCCCCCCAGACCCCTGGGTGCCCGTCCCCACCCTTGGGTGCCCCCCCCGGATCCCTGGGTCCCCCTCGCACCCATGGGTGCCCCCCCCCCCCGGACCCCTGGGTGCCCTCCTGAACCTGGGGCTGCCCTTCCCCACCCCTGGGTGCCCCCCCCAGACCCCTGGGCCCCCGGCCCCTAACCCTGGGTCCCCCTCGCACCCCTGGGTGCCCCCCCCCGGACCCCTGGGTCCCCTCCCGAACATGGGGGTCCCCTTCCCCCACCCCTGGGTGCCCCCCCCGGACCCCTGGGTGCCCCCCTGAGGCCCGTCCCCGCAGCCCGACGGGGAGCTGCACCTGGAGGAGACCAGCCACGTCCTGGACACCGACGGTGGGCGCGGGGACACGGGGGACACGGGGGGCACGGGGGGACACGGGGGGACAGGGGGGGCACGGGGGGACACGGGGGGACATGGGGGCACATGGGGACATGGGGACACATGGGGGGACACGGGGGACACAGGGGACAAGGGGGCGGGGGGGGGATTTGGGGGATAAGGGGAGGACATGGGGGCAGGAGGGATCCGGGGGGCAGGAGGGGACACGGGGAGCGGGAGGGGACATGGGGGGGCAGGGTGACACCCCCCCCCCCCCCGCCCGGCCCCACTGAGGCCCCGGCCCCACAGGAGATGGGGGTCGCACCCTGCGGATCCCCGGGGACGTCCGGACGGAATCGTCCCCGACGGGAGTTCAGTGTCAGCATCCGCGTCACCGGTGGGTGGGACACGGGGACAGGGGGGACAGGGGGACAGGGGGACATGGGGGGAGATGGGGGGACATGGGGGACATGGGGGGACATGGGGGACACAGGGGGACAGGGGGACATGGAGGGAGATGGGGGGACGTGGGGGGAGATGGAGGGACATGGGGAGGGGGGGACATGGGGGGACATGGGGGGACATGGGGGACATAGGGGACATGGGGGGACAGGGGGACATGGGGGACGTGGGGGGACATGGGGGGACATGGGGGACATGAGGGGACATGGGGGGAGATGGGGGGACGTGGGGACAGGGGGACATGGGGGGACATGGGGGAGATGGGGGAGATGGGGGGACGGGGACATGGGGACGGGGGGACGATTGATGGGGACATGGGGACGGGGACGCGGTGGGGACATGAGGGTGGGCATCGGGGACGCGGGGAGGTGACATGGTGGGGACACGGGGACGGGGACTTGGGGACGGTGGGGACGCAGCGGTGGGCGCTGGGGACACGGTGGGGACAAGAGGGGACGGAGGGACGGGGGGGACACGGGGACATTTGGTGTCCAGCACTGACGGTGTCTCTGTCCCCGGCCCCCGCGTGTGTCCCCACCCGTGTCCCCATGACGTCTGTCCCCACGTCTGTCCCCATGACCGTGTGTCCCCACATGTCCCCACACGCCTGTCCCCATGTGTGTCTCCGTGTCCCCATGTCTGTCCCCCATGTCCCCACGATGTGTGTCCCCCACGTCCCCGCACCCATCCCGTTCTCCATGCGTCCCCCCCACACCTGTCCCCACGTCTGTCCCATGTCCCCACGTGTCCCCATGCGTGTCCCCATGTCCCCATGATGTGTGGCCCCACGTCCCCACGTCCCCCCACGTGTGTCCCTGTGTCCCCACGCCTGTCCCCATGTCCCCATGTGTGTCCCCACATGTCCCCATGCCTGTCCCCGTGTCCCCATGTGTGTCCCCGTGTCCCCACGCCTGTCCCCATGTCCCCATGATGTGTGTCCCCATGTCCCCACGTGTCCCCATGTGTGTCCCTGTGTCCCCACGCCTGTCCCCACGTGTCCCCACACCTGTCCCCGTGTCCCCATGTGTGTCCCTGTGTCCCCACATGTGTCCCTGTGTCCCCACGCCTGTCCCCGTGGCCCCATGTGTGTCCCCACATGTCCCCGTGTGTGTCCCCACGTGTCCCCACACCTGTCCCCGTGTCCCCATGTGTGTCCCTGTGTCCCCACATGTGTCCCTGTGTCCCCACGCCTGTCCCCGTGGCCCCATGTGTGTCCCCACATGTCCCCGTGTGTGTCCCCACGTGTCCCCACACCTGTCCCCGTGTCCCCATGTGTGTCCCTGTGTCCCCACGCCTGTCCCCATGTGTCCCCACGCCTGTCCCCGTGTCCCCGTGTGTGTCCCTGTGTCCCCACGTGTGTCCCCATGTGTCCCCACGCCTGTCCCCATGGCCCCATGTGTGTCCCCATGTGTCCCCACGCCTGTCCCCGTGTCCCCATGTGTGTCCCTGTGTCCCCACGTGTGTCCCCGTGTGTCCCCGTGTGTGTCCCTGTGTCCCCACGCCTGTCCCCGTGTCCCCGTGTGTGTCCCCACGTGTCCCCGTGTGTGTCCCCGTGTCCCCATGCCTGTCCCCGTGTGTGTCCCTGTGTCCCCACGCCTGTCCCCGTGTCCCCCACACCTGTCCCCACGTGTCCCCCACGCCTGTCCCCGTGTCCCCGTGTGTGTCCCCGTGTCCCCACGCCTGTCCCCGTGTCCCCACACCTGTCCCCACGTGTCCCCACGCCTGTCCCCGTGTCCCCGTGTGTGTCCCCGTGTCCCCACGCCTGTCCCCGTGTCCCCACACCTGTCCCCACGTGTCCCCACGCCTGTCCCCGTGTCCCCGTGTGTGTCCCTGTGTCCCCACGCCTGTCCCCGTGTCCCCACGCCTGTCCCCGTGTCCCCGTGTGTGTCCCCGTGTCCCCCGTCGCGCCGTGGCCCCCAGGCCGTGTGGGGGGCTGGGCGGTGCGGGGGGCGCTGGGGACGGGGGTTGTCGCTGCTGCGCTCCCCGGGGGGGTGTGGGGAGCAGGCGCTGATGGCGCTGGGCCCCCGCGCCGCCGCCATGCGCTACCTGGACCACAGCGGGGGCTGGGGGGCTCTGCCCCCCGACGCCCGCCCCCGCGGCCTGCGCGGCCTCCAGAGGGGTACGGGGCTGGGGGGGCCATGGGGGGCCGTGGGGTGCGAGGGGGGCTGTGGGGTGGGGGGGGCTATGGGGGGCTGTGGGGTGCGAGGGGGGCTGTGGGGTGGGGGGGGGGCTATGGGGGGCCATGGGGTGCAAGGGGAGCCATGGGGTGTGGGGGGCTGTGGGGTGGGGGGGGGCTATGGGTGCAATGGGGTGTGGGGGGGCTATGGGGGCCATGGGGTGTGGGGGGCTGTGGGGTGGGGGGGGCTATGGGGGGCCATGGGGTGCAAGGGGGCTGTGGGGTGGGGGGGGCTATGGGGGGCCATGGGGTGTGGGGGGCTGGGGGGTGGGGGGGGGCTATGGGGGGCTATGGGGTGCGAGGGGGGCTGTGGGGTGGGGGGGGCTATGGGGGCCATGGGGTGCAATGGGTTGCAACGGGGGCTGTGGGGTGGGGGGGGCTATGGGGCGCAATGGGGGGGCTGTGGGGCACAAGGGGGGTCTACGGGGTGCAATGGGTTGTGGGGGGCTGTGGGACGCAAGGGGGGGGGTGGGGGGGCTATGGGGGGCCATGGGGTGCAAGGGGGGCTGTGGGGTGTGGGGGCACTATGGGGTGCAATGGGGGCTATGGGGTCTATGGGGTGTGGGGGGGCTGTGGGGTGCAAGGGGGGGGCTGTGGGGTGCAATGGGGGGGCTGTGGGGCGCAGTGGGGGGCAGTGGGGGGCTGTGGGGTGTGGGGGGGCTGTGTGGGGCGACGGAGCGTTGGGAGGCTGTGGGGCGCAAGGGGGAGCTGTGGGGCGCAGTGGGGGGCCGTGGGGTTGCTATGGGGCGGGGGGGCCGCTGGGGGGGGGGGGGGGCGGTGGGGTGGGGGTCAGGTGTCCCCACTGTCCCCGTGTCCCCACTGTCCCCGTGTCCCCACAGGCTTCGAGCGGGTGCAGAACTTCCGCAAGAGCGAGGGCTCCTACAGCGCCTGGCAGCACCGGGGGGGCAGCACCTGGGGGACACGGGGGACACGGGGGGACACGGGGGGACACGGGGGGACGGGGGGGGACAGGGGGACGTGGGGGACACGGAGGGAGGTGGGGAGGTGGGGACATGGCGGGGACACGGGGGACGCGGGAGACACGGAGGGATGTGGAGGGACATGGGGGGGACACGGGGACACGGGGACGTGGAGGGACACGGAGGGAGGTGGGGAGGTGGGGACATGGGGGGGGACATGGGGGGACATGGGACATGGGGGGGAGATGGGGACATGGGGGGGACAGGGGACACGGGGGATGTGGGGGGATGTGGGGGGACAGGGGGACATGGTTGGCCATGGGGACATGGGGGACATGGGGGACATGGAGGGAGATGGGGGACGTGGGGACATGGGGGGGACACGGGGGGACAAGGGACATGGGGGGGACATGGAGGGATGTGGAGGGACATGGAGGGAGGTGGGGACAGGGGGACAGGGGGACACGGGGACACGGGGACAGGGGGACATGGGGACGGGAGGACAGGGGGACGGGGAGACACGGGGACGGGGGACAGGGGGACACGGGGACGGGGGGACATGGGGACATGGGGACGGGGGGACACGGGGACGGGGGGACAGGGGGACGTGGGGACACGGGGACGGGGGACAGGGGGACACGGGGACGGGGGGACATGGGGACAGGGGGACACGGGGACACGGGGACGGGGGGACAGGGGGACGTGGGGACACAGGGACGGGGGACATGGGGACACGGGGACATGGGGACACGGGGACATGGGGACGTGGGGACAGGGGGACGGGGGACATGGGGACACGGGGCTGTCCCCGCAGGCTGACGGCGCTGGTGCTGCGGGTGCTGGCCCTGGCCCGTCCCTACCTGCCGCTGGCCGAGGGTGGCCCCGGGACGTCCCTGCGGTGGCTGCTGGGACAGCAACGTCCCGACGGCGCCTTCCGCGAGAGCCACCCCGTCCTGCACCGGGAGATGCAGGTGGGGACACGGGGACGGGCCACCTCCGGGGCCACCTCCAGGGCCACCTTCATTGTCACCTCTGGGGCCACCTCTAGGGTCACCTTTAGGCTCACATTTAGGGCCACCTCCAGGGCCGCCGTCATGGTCACCTCTGTGGTCACCCCCAGGGCCACCACCTCCAGCGCCACCTCCAGAGCCACCTCCGTGGCCACCTCCATGGCCACCTCCATGGTCCCCTCCAGGGCCACTACCTCCAGAGTCACTTACAGGGCCACCTCCAGGGCCACCTCCATGGCCACCTCCATGGTCCCCTCATGGCCACCTCCATGGCCACCTCCAGGGCCACCTCCATGGTCCCCTCATGGTCCCCTCCAGGGCCACTACCTCCGGAGTCACTTACAGGGCCACCTCCAGAGCCACCTCCAGGGCCACCTCCATGGCCACCTCCATGGTCCCCTCATGGCCACCTCCAGGGCCACCTCCAGGGCCACCTTCATGGTCCCCTCATGGTCACCTCCATGGCCACCTCCATGGCCACCTCCATGGTCCCCTCATGGTCCCCTCCAGGGCCACTACCTCCAGAGCCACCTCCAGGGCCACCTCCAGGGCCACCTTCATGGCCACCTCCAGGGCCACCTCTAGGGTCACCTCCAGAGCCGGCCACTGTCATGGTCCCCTCCATGGCCACCTCCGCGGTCACCTCCAGGGCCACCTCCATGCTAACCTCAGGGCCACCTCCAGTGTCACGTCCCCAGCTCATGTCCTCGGGTCACCTCCTTGTGTCACCTCCCCAGGCCACCTTCCTGGGCCACCTCCTCGAGTCACCTGCCCGTGTCACCTCCCCGTCCTGTGTCCCCAAGCAACGTCCCCGCGCAGTGTCCCCGCGCCGCGTCCCTGCGCAATGTCCCTGGCAAACGGCCCTGGGCCACCTCCCCGTGTCACCTCCCCGTGTCACCTCCCCGGGCCACCTCCCCAGGCCACCTCCCCGGGCCACCCCCTTGCCCAATGTCCCCCCGCGACGTCCTCGTGACCTTTTCCCGTGGTATGTCCCCATGTCACCTCCCCACGCCACGGCCCCCTGCGACGTCCCCCCTCCGGCCCCGCCCCGAGACTCTGTGTCCCCCCCCCCGCGTGTCACTCGCCGTGTGTCCCCCGTGTCCCCCCGCCGTGTCCCCAGGGCAGCGTGGCAGACCCAGGTCCCGAGGCCACCGTGTCCCTGACGGCCTTCGTGGTGGTGGCCCTGCAGGGGGCACGTGTCCTCCTGCCCCCGGACAGCCCCGACCACCCCCGGCTGGTGCGTCCCCGCGTCCCCTCCCCGTGTCCTCGCTGTCCCTTGTCCCCTCCTGCTCCTGTCCCCTCTGGTGTCCCCCCAGCCCCGCTCCTGTCCCCGTGTCCCCGTTTCCCACCTCTGGGTACTGTCCTCCGTCCCCACACCCCCGGCGTGTCCCCCTGCGTCCCCCCCGTCCCCACGTGTCCCCGTGTCCCCATCTCCTCCCATGTCCCCCCCCCGTGTCCCCCTGTCCCTCGTGTGTCCCCCCCACGTCCCCCCCACATCCCCGTGTCCCCTCTGTCCCCACATCCCCCATGTCCCTCGTGTCCTCTGTGTGTCCCCGTGTCCCCCACCTTGTCCCCACGTCCTCATGTCCCCCATGTCCCTGCACGTCCCCATGTCCCCCGTGTGTCCCCCCAGGTGCCCACATCCCCATGTCCCCCCTTGTCCCCATGTCCCCGCCATGTCCCCCCCATGTCCCCACATCTCCCATGTCCCTCCATGTCCCCATATGTCCCCATGTCCCCCGTGTGTCCCCAATTCCCCCCATCTCCCCATGTCCCCCACCATGTCCCCATGTCCCCATCTCCCTCCATATCCCCATGTCCCCAATGTCCCCAATGTCCCCCATGTCCCCCCATGTCCCCCCATGTCCCCCCATGTCCCCCATGTCCCCAATGTCCCCAATGTCCCCCATGTCCCCCCATGTCCCCCCATGTCCCCATGTCCCCATGTCCCCCAATGTCCCCCATGTCCCCATGTCCCCCCATGTCCCCCATGTCCCCCATGTCCCCAATGTCCCCATGTCCCCATGTCCCCCCATGTCCCCATGTCCCCCATGTCCCCCATGTTCCCCAATGTCCCCCATGTCCCCATGTCCCCCATGTCCCCAATGTCCCCATGTCCCCCATGTCCCCATGTCCCCCCATGTCCCCAATGTCCCCAATGTCCCCCATGTCCCCCATGTCCCCCCATGTCCCCAATGTCCCCCATGTCCCCCCATGTCCCCTCTCCCTCTGCCCAGGACCAGGCTCTGTCTCGAGCCGCCACCTTCCTGCGTGGCCGCGTGGAGACGTTGGGGACATTCGGGACGGCCATCACCGCCTACGCGCTGGCGCTGGGGGACACCGGCCCCCCCGGCCCCTCCCCTGCCCTGGAGCGTCTGCGCCGCCAGGCCCGGCCCGCCCAGGGTGAGCGGGGACACCGCGTCCCCCGGGGTCACCCGCCGTCACCTGGGTCCCTCTGGGGTCACCCGGGGTCACCTGGGGTCACCCGGGGTCGCCTGGGTCCCTCTGGGGTCACCTGGGGTCACCTGGGGTCACCCAAAGGCTGGGGTCTCCCTGGGGTCACCCGGGGTCACCTGGGGACACCCAAAGGCTGGGGTCTCCCTGGGGTCACCCGCGGTCACCTGGGGTCACCCGGCGTCGCCTGGGTCCCTCTGGGGTCACCCAGGGTCACCTGGGGTCACCCAAAGGCTGGGGTCTCCCTGGGGTCACCCGGGGTCACCTGGGGTCACCTGGGGTCACCTGGATGCCGGGTCCCTCTGGGATCCCCCGGGGTCACCTGGGGTCACCCGGCGTCGCCTGGGTCCCTCTGGGGTCACCCGGGGTCACCCGGGGTCACCCAAAGGCTGGGGTCACCCGGGGTCACCTGGGGTCGTCCAAAGGCTGGGGTCACCCGGGGTCACCCGGGGTCACCTGGGGTCACCTGGATGCCGGGTCCCTCTGGGATCCCCCAGGGTCACCTGGGGTCACCCGGGGTCACCTGGGGTCACCTGGGGTCACCTGGATGCTTGGGTCCCTCTGGGGTCACCTGGGGTCACCCGGGGTCACCCGGGGTCACCTGAGGTCACCTGGATGCCGGGGTCCCTCTGAGGTCACTTGGGGTCACCCTGGGGTCACCCGGGGTCACCCAGACGCCAGGGTCCCTCTGGGGTCACCTGAGGTCACCTGGGGTCACCCGAAGGCCGGGGTCACTGGGGTCACGCAGATGCCGGGGTCACCCGGGGTCACCCACACACCAGGGTCCCCCTGGGGTCACCGGGGGCCACCCAGACGCCGGGGTCCCTCTGGGGTCACCTGAGGCCACCCGGGGTCACCCGAAGGCCCGGGGTCCCCCTGGGGTCACTGGGGTCACCTGGGGTCGCCCAAAGGCCGGGGTCCCCCTGGGGTCACTGGGGTCACCCGGCCACCGAGGTCCCCGGGGCGGTGGCCGTCTCTCGGTGTCCCCGGGTGCCCCGAGCCACGACGGATTTGTGGGGGGGGGGGGGGTGTCCCCGCAGGTGGCCGGGCGCAGTTCTGGCCGGCCGGTGGCCCGGCGGCCACGGTGGAGGCCACGGCCTACGGGCTGCTGGCCCTGCTGCAGCACCGCGACGGCGCCGGCGCCGCCCGGGCGGCCCGATGGCTACGGGAACAGGGCAACTACGGCGGCGGCTTCCGCTCCACCCAGGTGGCCAGCGGCAGGGGGGGCACCCCAATGGCGGGGGGGGGTCCCCGGTGGGTCCCCGGTGGCTGGGTCCCCTGGGGACGGGGGGGGGACGGGGGGGTGTCCCCCACATCTCTGGGTCCCTGGGGGGGGGAGGGAGGGAGGGGGGTGCCTGGGGGGGGTCCCTCCGACACCAGGGTCCCCTGGGTGGGTGGGGGGGGTTGCTGGGGGGGGGCACCCAAATGCCTGGGTCCCCCGGGGGTGGAAGGTCCCGGGGTGGGGGTCCCCAGACATTGGGGTCACGTGGGTGGGGGGGTCCTGGGGTGGGGGGGTCCCTCTGACACCAGGGTCCCCTGGGGGGGGGGGGGGGAGGGGGGTGCCTGGGGGGGTCCCTCCGACACCAGGGTCCCCTGGGTGGGGGGGGGGGGGGTGCTGGGGGGGGGCACCCAAACGCCTGGGTCCCCCGGGGGTGGAAGGTCCTGGGGTGGGGGTCCCCGGACATTGGGGTCACATGGGTGGGGGGGTCCCGGGCTGGGAGGGGGGGTCCCTCTGACACCAGGGTCCCCTGGGGGGGGGGGGGAGGGGCTCCTGGGGGGGGTCCCCTGGACACCTGGGTGCCCTGGGGCTGGGGGGGGGGGGGCTGGGGGGGGGGGGGGTCCGCCAAATGTCTGGGTCCCCTGGGGGGGGGGGGGCTCATGGGGTGGGACATGTGGGTCCTTGTGGGTGGGGGTCCCCTGGTCCCCTGGGCCCCCCCCCGGGGTGTGTCCCCCCCCCCTCCCTGACATGCCCCCCCCCCAGGACACGCTGGTGGCGCTGGAGGCGCTGGCCCAGATGTGGGCTGCAGTGGGGGGAGGCGGCGGGGAGGGGGCTCAGCCTGGGCCTGTCCTGGCCGGGGAGGGGCCGGGGGCCGCCGGGGGGGACGCGGGTGACACTGGGCCCCGGGCTGCAGTCGCTGGAGAAGGAGCTGCAGGTGGGGACACCGCGGGGGGGGGGACGGGGACGGGGACGGGGACGGGGGGGGGGGATGGGGGACATCAGGACACGGGGGACGTGGGGGACGTGGGGACACTGGGGGGACACGGGGACATGGAGGGGACATGGGGGACATTGGGGACATGGGGGGGACATGGTGGCATGTGGGGGATGTGCGGGGATATGGGGGGACATGGGGCCATGGGGGGGCCATGGGGGCCATGGGGACATGAGGGGGGCCATGGGGGGGCCATGGGGACACAAAGGGGGCTATGGGGGTGTCATGGGGGGGCCATGGGGGGACAAGGGGACACGAGGGGGGCCATGGGGACATGGGGGGGCCATGGGGGGCCATGGGGCCATGGGGGGACAGGGGGACACGAGGGGGGACCGTGGGGACATGGGGGGCCAGGGGGACACGAGGGGGACCATGGGGGTGTCATGGGGGGCCAGGGGGACACGAGGGGGACTGTGGGGACATGGGGGGGCCATGGGGGGACAAGGGGACACAAAGGGGGCTATGGGGGTGTCATGGGGGGGCCATGGGGGGACAAGGGGACATGAGGGGGGCCATGGGGGGGACACGGGGGGCCATGGGGACATGAGGGGGACCATGTGGACACGGGGGGGGCCATGGGGGGGCCATGGGGGTCCGTGGGTCACTCAGGGTGCGTTGGGGTCCCTCACCCCCCCCCCCCCCAGGTCCCCCTGGGCGTCCCCATCACGGTGCAGGTGGAGGGACAGGGCGAGGGGACGCTGACGGTGAGTGTGTGTCCCCCCCCCACCCCCCCCACCCCCCCCCGGGGACCCCGGGGCCCCCCCCCCCCCCCCAACAAGCCCCGGGGCCCCCCCCCACCCCCCCGGTGCCCGCAGGTGCTGCGCCAGTTCCGGCTGATGTCCCCCCACAACGGCTCCTGCCAGGGGCTGGGCCTGCGGGTGGCCCTCACCGGGCCAATCAGCTACGAGGGTGAGGCCACGCCCTCCGCAAAGCCCCGCCCACATTGGCCACGCCCTCTCCCCCCCGCTAGGGGGCGTGGCCAATTCCCCCCCCCCCCCCATTATAACACACACTCACCCCCCCCCCAGAGGAGGACTATGAGGACTATGAGGAGGGGGCGGAGCTTGAGGAGGGGGCGGAGCCTGCAGAGGGGGTGGAGCCTGCGGAAGGGGCGCGGCCTGCAAAGGGGGCGGAGCCTGCGGAAGGGGCGGAGCCTGCGGAAGGGGCACAGCCTGTGGAGGGGGCGGAGCCTGCGGAAGGGGTGGAGCCTGCAAAGGGAGTGGAGCCGGCAGAAGGGGCGGAGCCTGCGGAAGGGGCGGAGCCGGCAGAAGGGGCGGAGCCTGCGGAGGGGGCGGAGCCGGCAGAAGGGGCGGAGCCTGCGGAGGGGGCGGAGCCTGCGGAGGCCGCTGCCCCCCCCGCGTCGCCGCCGCCGGCGGGAGGGCAGTGACCCCGCCCGTGACGTCGCCTTCCTCCTCTGCTTCTGGTGAGGGGCGGGACTTCCGGTCGGCAGGGGCGGGACTTCCCGCTCCAGTGTGGGCGGGGCTTCTGGGGGCCTGCGGTGGGGCAGGGGCTTCCTGTTCCGGCTGAGAACGGGGGCGGGGCTTCCTGTTCCGATTGACTATGGGGGGGCGGGACTTCCTCCTGCGCCTTGGAGGGGTGGGAAGGCCTTCCTGCTTTGCCTGTAAAAGGGGGCGGGACTTCCTGTTCTGTCCGGGAGCGGGGGCGGGGCTTCCTGGGTGCTGGCTGCGCCCCCTGACGGCCGTGCGGGGCCAGGCGGGAGGCGGGGGTGGAGCTGGCGGGGATGGCGGTGGCCGAGATCTCCCTCCTGAGCGGCTTCCGGCCCCACCGGGGCGACCTGGACAAGGTGGGGGCAGGGCGGGGCGGGTGCCGTGGGGGGGGGGGTGTTGGGGGGTGTTGGGTGTTGGGTGTTGGGTGTTGAAGGTGTTGGGTGCTGTCGGGGGGTGTTGGGGGTGTTGGGTGTGGGGGGCGTTGGGTGCTGTAGGGTGGGGGGTGTTGGGGGGTGTTGGGTGTTGGGTGTTGGGTGCTGTAGGGGGTGGGGGTGTGTTGGGGGGTGTTTGTTGGGGGTTGGGTGTTGGGGGTGTTGGGGGGTGTTGGGTGTTGGGGGGTGTTGGGTGCTGTGGGGGGGTGTTGGGGGGTGTTGGGTGTTGGGCGTTGGGTGCTGTAGGGGGTGGGGGGGTGTTGGGGGGTGTTTGTTGGGTGTTGGGGGTTGGGTGTTGGGATGTTGGGGGGTGTTGGGTGTTGGGGGGTGTTGGGGGGTGTTGGGTGTTGTTGGGGGTGTTGGGTGCTGTGGGGGGGTGTTGGGGGGTGTTGGGTGTTGGGTGCTGTAGGGGGTGGGGGGGGTGTTGGGGGGTGTTTGTTGGGTGTTGGGTGTTGGGGGTGTTGGGTGCTGTTGGGTGCTGGGGGGTTGTTGGGGGGTGTTGGGTGCTGTGGGGTGTTGTTGGGGGGTGTTGGGTGGGGGGGGGTGTTGGGTGCTGTTGGGTGTTGGGGGTGTTGGGTGTTGGGGGGTGTTGGGTGCTGTGGGGTGTTGGGTGCTGTGGGGGGGTGTTGGGTGCTGTTGGGTGTTGTTGGGGGATGTTGGGTGCTGTTGGGTGTTGGGTGCTGTTGGGTGCTGTGGGGGGGTGTTGGGGGGGTGTTGGGTGGGGGGGTGTTGGGTGCTGTTGGGTGCTGTTGGGTGTTGTTGGGGGGTGTTGGGTGTTGGGGGTTGGGTGCTGTTGGGTGCCGGGGGTGCAGGGTGCTGGGGGGTCACTGGGGGGGGTGTCCCCGTGTCCCCCCCAGCTGCGGGACGTGGTCGATCGCTGGATCAGCCACTACGAGCTCAGCGGCACCCGCCTGGTCATTTACCTCGACGAGGTCCCCGACGGCCCCCCCCGTGTCCCCCCCCGTCCCCATGTCCCCATGTCCCCCGTGTCCCCCATCTCCCCGCATGTTCCCCATGTCCCCCATCTCCCCCCATCTCCCCCCATGTCCCATGTCCCCCATGTCCCCCATGTCCCCCCATGTCCCCCATGTCCCCCCATGTCCCCCATCTCCCCCCATGTCCCCATGTCCCCATGTCCCCCTGTGTCCCCCCATGTCCCCATGTCCCCCATCTCCCCCCATCTCCCCCATGTCCCCATGTCCCCATGTCCCCATGTCCCCCATGTCCCCCCATGTCCCCCATGTCCCCCCGTGTCCCCCCGTGTCCCCCATGTCCCCCCATGTCCCCCATCTCCCCCCATCTCCCCCCATGTCCCCATGTCCCCATGTCCCCCGTGTCCCCCCATGTCCCCATGTCCCCCCGTGTCCCCCCGTGTCCCCCATCTCCCCCCATCTCCCCCATGTCCCCATGTCCCCCATGGCCCCCATCTCCCCCCATCTCCCCCCATGTCCCCATGTCCCCCCATGTCCCCATGTCCCCATGTCCCCCATCTCCCCCTGTGTCCCCGCGTCCCCCCAGGTCCCCGCCCAGCGCCAGTGTCTCAGCTTCGGGGCCACCCAGGAGGTGGCCGTGGGGCAGCTGCAGCCGGCCATGGCCACCATCTACGACTACTATGAGCCGGGTGGGCGTGGCCGGGGGGCGTGGCCTGTGGGTGGGCGTGGCCTGGCGGGGAGCAGGGGGGCGGAGCTGAGTGGGCGAGGCCTCCAAGGGGCGTGGTCTGGGGGCATGGTATTGGGGGGGCGTGGCCTCGACTGGGGCGTGGCCTCGAGGGGTGGGGTCCGGAGGGGGCGTGGTCTCGAGGGGGGGCATGTGGCGTCGATGGGTGGGGTCTCAAGGGGTGTGGTCCTGAGGGGGCGTGGCCGTGCATGAGTGTGGTCTATAAAGTGGGGGCGTGGCCTCGGGGGGCGTGGTCTCAGAGGGGCGTGGTCTCGAGGGGGCGTGGCTTGTGTGGGTGTTGTCTAAAGGGGGGAGCGTGGTGCAGAAGGGCGTGGCCTCAAGGGGTGTGGTCTTGGTGGGGCGTGGTCTCCAGGGGGACGTGTGGCATCGAGGGGCGTGGTCTCAAAGGGCGTGGTCTCAGTGGGGTGTGGTCTTGAGGGGGCGTGGCCGCGCGTGGTCTATAAAGGGGGCGTGGCCTCGAGGGGCGTGGTCTCAAGGGGGGGTGCCCTCAGTGGGGCGTGGCCTCGAGGGGGGTGGTCTAAGGGGGCGTGGTCTCGAGGGGGCGTGGCCTTGCATTGATGTGATCTTAAGGGGGCGTGGTCTATAAGGGCGTGGCCTCGAGGGGCGTGGTCTCGAGGGGAGTGTTCTCAGTGGGGCGTGGCCTCGAGGGGGGTGGTCTAAGGGGGCGTGGTCTACAAGGGCGTGGTCTCGAAGGGTGTGGTCCGGAGGGGGCGTGGTCTCGGGGGGTGGGGCATGTGGCGCCGAGGGGCGTGGTCTCGAGGGGCGTGGTCTCGGTGGGGGCGTGGTCTTGACGGGCACGGTCTGTAAGGGTGGGGGGGGAACCGTGGCCTCAAGGGGCGTGGTCGCGCGGGGGGGGGGTGCGGCCTTTGCATGGGGGGGGTGGTCTTAAAGGGGGCGTGGCCTAGAAGGGCGTGGCCTCGGGGGGGGTTGGGGGGGGGTGTGCTCTCAGCGGGGCTCGGCCTCGTGTGGGTGCGGTCTAAAAGTGGGGGGGGGGGAGGGGGGTGTCCTCAGGGGTGCGGCCTTAAGGGAGGGGCGTGGCCTTAAGGGAGGGGCGTGGCCCAGTGGGGGCGTGGCCCCGCTGACTCCGCCCCCCCCCTCCCCCCCCCCCAGCCCGGCGCTGCTCCGTCTTCTACAGCGCCCCCCGGCGCAGCAGCCTCCTGCCCGCCACCTCTGACAGACCTGTCTCTGCGCCACAGGTGGGGCCGGGGGGGGGGGCCGGGAATTTTGGGGGGGTCCCGGGTGGGGGGGGGTGGGGGGGGAAGGGCGTGGGGGACATGAGCCACGACTTTGGCGGGGGGAAGGGGACCCCGGGAGTTTGGGAGGGGCAGGATTTTTGGGGGGGGGGTGGGGGCAGAATTGGGGGGGGGGGACACGGCCCCGTGAGTTTGGGAGGGGCAGGATTTTTGGGGGGGGGGTGGGGGCAGAACTGGGGGGGGGGGGGGACATGGCCCCATAAGTTTGGAGGGGCAGGATTTTGGGGGGGAGGGGCAGAATTGGGGGGGGGGACACGGCCCCGTGAGTTTGGGAGGGGCAGGGTTTTCGGGGGGGGGGGCAGAATTTTAGGGGGACCCAGGATTTTTGGGGGGGGGGGGGCAGAAGTGGGGGGGGGGACACGACCCCGTGAGTTTGGGAGGGGGCAGGATTTTTGGGGAGGGGGCAGAATTGGGGGGGGGGGGACACGGCCCCGTAATTTTGGAGGGGCAGGATTTTTGGGGGGGGGGTGGGGGCTGAATTGGGGGGGGGGACACGGCCCCGTAATTTTGGGAGGGGCAGGATTTTTGGGGGGTGGGGGCAGAATTGGGCGGGGGGACACGGCCCCGTGAGTTTGGGAGGGGCAGGGATTTTCGGGGGGGGGGGGGGCAGAATTTTAGGGGGACCCAGGAGTTCGAGGATTTTAGCCGGGGGGGGAAGGGGGAAGCAGAATTTTGGGGGGACCCAGGATTTTGGGGGGGGGGGGCAGAAGTGGGGGGGGACACGGCCCCGTAATTTTGGGAGGGGCAGGATTTTTGGGGGGGGGGGCAGAATTGTGGGGGGGACACGACCCCGTGAGTTTGGGAGGGGCAGGATTTTGGGGGGGGGGGGGCAGAATTGGGGGGGGACACGACCCGTAATTTTGGGAGGGGCAGGATTTTTGGGGGGGTTGGGGGCTGAATTGGGGGGGGGGGACACGGCCCCGTGAGTTTGGGAGGGGCAGGATTTTGGGGGGGGGGCAGAATTTAGGGGCACCCAGGATTCGGGGGGGGGGGGGGGAGGGGGGGGATTGAGGAGTTTGGGGCGGACCCAGAATTTCGGGGGGACCCAGGATTTTGGGGGGGGGGGGGGGGCAGGAGTTTTGCGGGGGAGGGGCAGGAGTTCGGGGGGGGCCCCAGAATTTCGGGGGGCCCCAGGGGGTTGGGGGCGGGGGATTTGGGGGGGGGGGATCAGGATTTGGGGGGGGACCCAGGGGATTGGGGGGGGGGGGGCAGGATTTTGGGGGGACGCAGGAGCTTGGGGGGGGACGGTCCGGATTTTGGGGGGACCCCTGGGGGCGGGGGGGGGCAGGGTGTCATTGCCCCCCCTCTCCCCCCCCCCCCAGGTGGGTGCCCCCGGCTGCGGGGGGGGGAGGAGTCGCTCAGCGCCGACGACCGCTGGACTTCGCCTGCTACAGCCCCCGCGTCACCTATGGTGGGGGCTGACCCCTGACCCTGACCTCTGACCCCTGACCTCTGACCCCTGACCCCGGACCCCTGACCTCTGACCCCCGACCTCTGACCTCTGACCCCGACCCTGTGACTCCCCCAAGCCCCCCTGGAGCCCTGTGACCCCATGACCCCTGTGACCCCCATGACCCCTGTGACCCCCATGACCCCTGTGACCCCTTTGACCCCCCTGACCCCGCCCCCTGACCCCCGTGACCCCTCTGACCCCAGGATGCCCTTGACCCTTGTGACCCCTCTGCCCCCGTGACCCCTGTGACCCCTCTGACCCCCAGACCCCTGTGACCCCCATGACCCCCACGACCCCTGTGACCCTGTGACCCCTCTGACCCCTCTGACCCCTCTGACCCCTCTGACCCCGTGACCCCTGTGACCCCGTGACCCCCGTGGCCCCTGTGACCTCTGTGACCCCGTGTGACCCTGTGTGACCTCTGTGACCCCCGTGACCCCTTGACCCCTTTCACACCCCTGAACCCCGTGATCCCCCCGAGCCCCTGCCCCCGTGACCCCCGTGACCCCCGTGACCCCCGTGACCTTTGACCTCTGCCCCCAGCGCTGCTGGTCCGGGTGCTGGAGCAGAGCGAGGCCGGGCCCTTCCTGGCCTTTGACCTGGAGATCCTGGAGGTGCTGCTGGGAGGTGAGACTGGGGGGCACTGGGGGGCACTGGGAGGGACTGGGAGGGACTGGGGGGCACTGGGGGACACTGGGAGGGACTGGGAGGGGAAACTGGGGGCACTGGGGGGCACTGGGAGGGACTGGGAGGGACTGGGAGGGGAAACTGGGGGCACTGGGGGACACTGGGAGGGACTGGGAGGGACTGGGAGGGGAGAGTGGGGGCACTGGTGGGCGCTGGTGGGCGCTGGTGGGTACTGGTGTGTACTGGTGGGCACTGGTGGGCACTGGTGCTGACTGGTGGGCACTGGTGGGCGCTGGTGGGCACTGGAGGGCACTGGAGGGCACTGGTGGGCGCTGGTGGGCACTGGTGGGCTCTGGTGTGTACTGGTGTGTACTGGTGGGCACTGGTGGGCACTGGTGCTGACTGGTGGGCACTGGTGGGCGCTGGTGGGCACTGGAGGGCACTGGAGAGCACTGGAGGGCACTGGTGGGCGCTGGTGGGCGCTGGTGGGCGCTGGTGTGTACTGGTGGGCACTGGTGGGTACTGGTGGGTGCTGGTGTGCACTGGAGGGCACTGGTGGGCACTGGTGGGCGCTGGTGGGCACTGGTGGGCTCTGGTGGTGGGCACTGGTGGGTACTGGTGGGCGCTGGTGGGCACTGGTGGGCACTGGTGTGTACTGGTGTGCACTGGTGGGCACTGGGGGGCGCTGCTGGGGCGGTGCTGACGGTGCCCGGCAGAGGGCGCCGGGGGCGGGGCGCGGGCGCTGGCCCGGGGCAGTTGTTCCCTGCGGCTGCGGCCCCAGCGGCGGCTCCTGCTCATGGGGGACCAGGCGACGGCGGGCGCCGGGCAGAGGTGAGGGGGCTGGGCCGGGGGCGCCACCTCTCCCCTGTCCCCTGTCCCTGTCCCCTGTCCCCTGTCCCCCCACATCCCCCTGTCCCCCCACATCCCCCTGTCTGTCCCCCCATGTCCCCACATCCCCCCGCATCCCCATGTCCCCCCCGCCCCATGTCCCCCATGTCCCCCTGTCCCCCCACATTCCCCATGTCCCCCACGTCCCCATGTCCTCATGTCCCCCCATGTCCCCCCATGTCCCCCATGTCCCCCACGTCCCCATGTCCCCATGTCCCCCCATGTCCCCATGTCCCCCCACATCCCCCTGTCCCCCCATGTCCCCACATCCCCCCATGTCCCCATGTCCCCCCCGTCCCATGTCCCCCATGTCCCCCTGTCCCCCCATGTCCCCACATCCCCCCGCATCCCCATGTCCCCCCCGCCCCATGTCCCCATGTCCCCCCATGTCCCCCCATGTCCCCGTGTCCCCCTGCCCCACCATGTCCCCATGTCCCCTGTGTCCCCCACATCCCCCCTGTCCCCCCATGTCCCCACATCCCCCCACATGCCCATGTCCCCCCTGTCCCATGTCCCCCATGTCCCCCTGTCCCCCCACATCCCCCTGTCTGTCCCCCCATGTCCCCACATCCCCCCGCATCCCCATGTCCCCCCCGTCCCATGTCCCCCATGTCCCCCTGTCCCCCCACATCCCCCATGTCCCCCACGTCCCCATGTCCCCATGTCCCCCCATGTCCCCCCACATCCCCCCATGTCCCCTGTGTCCCCCACATCCCCCCTGCCCCCCCATGTCCCCACAACCCCCCATGTCCCCCCACGTCCCCATGTCCCCCATGTCCCCACATCCCCCCATGTGCCCATGTCCCCCCCTGTCCCATGTCCCCCCCTGTCCCATGTCCCCCATGTCCCCCTGTCCCCCCACATCCCCCAATGTCCCCCATGTCCCCCAGTGTCCCCCACATCCCCATGTCCCCACATCCCCATGTCCCCTCCATGTCCCCTCCATGTCCCCCTGCCCCCCCCATGTCCCCATGTCCCCGTGTCCCCCCATGTCCCCGTGTCCCCCATGTCCCCCATGTCCCCACATCCCCCCATGTCCCCCCACGTCCCCCTGCCCCCCCATGTCCCCACGTCCCCCCATGTCCCCGTGTCCCCCCCAGCCCCCAGTTCCTGCTGGGTCCCAACTCCTGGATCGAGGAGGCCCCGCCCCCCCACCGCTGCGGCCCCGCCCCCTCCTGCCGCCCCCTCCTGGAGTTCCTGGACACCCTGCGCACGCGGGGCTGCCCCTTCTGACCCCACTGGGAGCCACTGGGAGACACTGGGAGCCAACTGGGAGCCACTGGGACCACATCTGGAGACACTGGGAGATACTGGGAGCCACTGGGACTACATCCGGAGCCACTGGGAGATACTGGGAGCCAACTGGGAGCCACTGGGACCACATCTGGACCCACTGGGAGATACTGGGAGATACTGGGAGCCACTGGGACCACATCTGGAGACACTGGGAGACACTGGGAGCCAACTGGGAGCCACTGGGACCACATCCGGAGCCACTGGGAGACACTGGGAGCCAACTGGGAGCCACTGGGACCACATCTGGAGCCACTGGGAGATACTGGGAGCCAACTGGGAGCCACTGGGACCACATCTGGAGCCACTGGGAGCCACTGGGACCACATCTGGAGCCACTGGGAGATACTGGTAGCCAACTGGGAGCCACTGGGAGCCACTGGGACCACATCTGGAGCCACTGGGAGATACTGGTAGCCAACTGGGAGCCACTGGGACCACATCTGGACCCACTGGGAGATACTGGGAGATACTGGGAGCCACTGGGACCACATCTGGACCCACTGGGAGATACTGGGAGATACTGGGAGCCACTGGGACCACATCTGGAGCCACTGGGAGACACTGGGAGCCACTGGGACCACATCTGGAGCCACTGGGAGATACTGGGAGCCAACTGGGAGACACTGGGAGACACTGGGACCACATCTGGACCCACTGGGAGATACTGGGAGATACTGGGAGCCACTGGGACGATGCTGTGGGCCAACTGGGAGCCACTGGGAGCCACTGGGACCACCCTGGAAGCCACTGGGACCATGCTGGGGGCCACCTGGGGGCGACCAGGACCGTGCTGGGACCCAACTGGGAGCAACTGGGAGCCACTGGGAGATACTGGAGCAGCAGTGGAAGCAACTGGGACCATGCTGGGGGCCAACTGGGAGCGACTGGGACTGTGCTGGGGGGCAACTGGGACCGTGCTGGGGCAGCTGGGAGTTATTAAAAGCAACTGGGACCACACTGGAAGTGACTGGGACCATACTGGGGCAAACTGGGACCATGCTGGGGGCACACTGGGAGCAACTGGGATCACACTGGGAGGAACTTGGAGTGACTGGGACCACAGTGGGGGCAACTGGGATCATACCGGGGGTAACTGGGAGTGACTGGGGGCGTCAGGGACCGTGCTGGGTGAGACTGGGATCATACTGGGATCGTTTTGGGAGTGACTGGAACCATGCTGGGGGCAACTGGGAATGACAGCAAGCAACTGGGATCATGCTGGAGGCAACTGGGATCATACTGGGAGCGACTGGGATGACACTGAGGGTGACTGGGAGCGACTGGGAGTGTCTAGGAGCACGCTGGGGCCAACTGGGATATACTGGGAATGACTGGGACCACGCTGAGGGCAACGAGGATCGTACTGGGAGCAACTGGAACCATGCTGAGGGTGACTGGGAGTGAGTGCAAGCAACTGGGATCGTACTGGGAGCGACTGGAACTATCCTGAGTTTAACTGGGATCATACCGGGGACAACTGGGAGTAACTGGGACCAACTGGGACCACGATGGGCAGCAACTGGGAGTGACTGGAAGCACACTGGGTGGAACTGGGATCACGTTGCAGGCAACTGGAGTGACTAGGAGCACTCTGGGGCAACTGGGATATACTGGGAGTAACTGGGACTGCACTGAGGGCAACCGGGACCACACCGGCAGCGACTGGGGGTGACTGTGGGACCATACTGGGAGTGACTGGAACGATACTGGGAGCAACCGGGTCTCGTCTGAGGGCAGCTGGAGCCACGATGGGGGCAACTGGGATCGTACTGGGAGTGACTGGGAGCATGCTGGTGCAACTGGGATCAGAATGGGGCCACCCTGGGACCATATGGGGGGCAACTGAGAGTGACTGGGATCATACTGGGAGCGACTGGGATCATACTGGGGGCAACAGGGAGTGACTGGAGCGACCGGGACCATACTGGGAGCGACTGGGAACATACGGGGATGATACTGGGAGCGACTGGAGTGACTGGGACCATACTGGGAGCAACTGGAGTGACTGGAATTAGGCTGAGGGCAACTGGAGCCATGCTGGGGGCAACTGGGATCATACTGGGAGCGACTGGGACCATGCTGGGAGTGACTGGGAACATACGGGGATGATACTGGGAGCGACTGGAGTGACTGGGACCATACTGGGAGTGACTGGGAGTGACTGGAACTAGGCTGAGGGCAACTGGAGCCACGCTGGGGGCAACTGGGATCATACTGGGAACGACCGGGAACATACGGGGATGATACTGGGAGCGACTGGAGTGACTGGGACCATACTGGGAGTGACTGGGAGTGACTGGAATTAGGCTGAGGGCAACTGGAGCCACGCTGGGGGTAACTGGGATCATACTGGGAGCGACCGGGAACATACGGGGATGATACTGGGAGCAACTGGGAGTGACTGGGAGTGACTGGAATTAGGCTGAGGGCAACTGGAGCCATGCTGGGGACAACTGGGATCATACTGGGAGCGACCGGGACCATACTGGGAGCAACTGGGAACATACGGGGATGATATTGGGAGCGACTGGAGTGACTGGGACCATACTGGGAGCGACTGGGACCATACTGTGAGCGACTGGAACTAGGCTGAGGGCAACTGGAGCCACGCTGGGGGCAACTGGGACCATACTGGGAGCGACTGGTGCCGCTCCCGCACGCCTGGCCCCACCCCGCGGCCGCGCTGGGGGCGGGGCTATGCAAATTTATGCGAATGACCCCCCGCCGCTTCCCGCCCGTCCCCGGCTACCATCGAGTCGCGGCCTCCGCCGGCGCAGAGCGGCCGGGCGGCCTCCCATTGGTGGGGCGAAGGCGAGGCGGGCGGAAGTGACGTCGCTCGGAGCGCGGCGCGGCGGGAGGTTTGAATCGCGGCGGCGGCGGCGGCGGCGGCAAGTCGGGGTTGGGGGGGGGAGTGGGGGGGGGGAGGCTCGGGCGTGACGTCAGGGGGTCGGGGGTGACGTCACGGAGGGGGGAAGGGGCGGGGGGGAGGGGATCGGATCGGGGGGGTCCCCGGCCCCGCAGGCCCGGGCCCCCCCGGCCCGCCCGAACCTCTGGGTCCCTTCCAGGCCCGCCCCCCCCGCCAGCCCCGGACGCCTGGGCCGTGCCCCCCCCGCCGCGCTGGGCGTGGCCTCGCCATGCCCCGCCCCAAACCCCCCGCCCCCCGCCGCCGGGGGCGCCCCCCCTCCCCGCCGCCCCCATCGCCCCGCCGGACCCGCAGTGAGTTGGGGGGGGGGGGGGGGGGAGCCCTGTGGAGACCTACGGACCCCCCCGCACCCTATAGACCCCCCCCGGACCCTATAGACCCCCCCCGGACCCTATAGAACCCCCCCGGACCCTATAGGCCCCCCCGGACCCATCGACACCCCCCCGGACCCATCGACACCCCCCCGGACCCTATAAACCCCCTTTGCACCCTATAGGACCCCCCCCGCACCCTTACACCCCCCCGGACCCTATAGGCCCCCCCCGGACCCTATAGACCCCCCCCGGACCCTATAGGCCCCCCCGGACCCATCGACACCCCCCCGGACCCTATAAACCCCCTTTGCACCCTATAGGACCCCCCCCCTGCACCCTATAGCCCCCCTTTGCACCCTATAGACCCCCCCCCCCACCCTATAGACACCCCCCCCCCATATCGATGCCCTCTGGGTCCTATAGACCCCCCCTCCCCCAGCCCTATAGACCCCCCCCAGCCCCTATAGAGCCCCCAGCCCTGTCCCTGTGTCCCCATGTCCCCCCCCGTCCCCCATGTCCCCATCTCCTCCCATGTCCCCCCCCGTGTCCCCCCCATGTCCCCCCCATCCCCACGTCCCTCGTGTCCTCTGTGTGTCCTCATGTCCCCCCGTGTCCCCATGTGTCCCCCCCCATCTCCCCCACGTCCCCACATCTCCCGTGTCCCCCCCTTGTCCCCACGTCCCCCCTTGTCCCCATGACCTTGTGTCCCCCCTGCGTCCTCCCCCATGTCCCCATGTCCTGCCTTGTCCCCATGTCCCTGTGTCCCTGTCCCCCCCGTGTCCCCTGATGTCCCCTGATGTCCCCGTGTCCCCGTGTCCCCCGATGTCCCCCGATGTCCCCCGATGTCCCCCGATGTCCCCTGTGGCCCCCGATGTCCCCCGATGTCCCCCGTGTCCCCCGATGTCCCCGATGTCCCCCGATGTCCCCGATGTCCCCCGTGGCCCCTGATGTCCCCCCGTGGCCCCTGATGTCCCCCGATGTCCCTGTGTCCCCTGATGTCCCCGTGTCCCCTGTCCCCACGGCAGGACGCCGCCCGGGCCAGCGCGCCCTGCAGGAGATCCGCCAGCTCCAGAGCAGCACCCCGCCTCCTGCTGCGCCCGGGGCCCTTCGCCCGCCTGGTGAGCGCCCCCCCGGCACCCCAACACCCCCCCCGCCACCCCCCCCGGCACCCCAACACCCCCCCGGCACCCCCCCAGCACCCCAACACCCCCCCCGGCACCCCCCCGGCACCCCAACACCCCCCCCGGCACCCCCCTGCCACCCCAACACCCCCCCGGCACCCCCCCGGCACCCCAACACCCCCCCCAGCACCCCGCTGCCACCCCCCCGCACCTCCCCAGCACCCCCGGCACCCCCCCGCACCCCCCCAGCACCCCCCACCACCCCGCACCCCAACACCCCCCCAGCACCCCCCACCACCCTCTCGGCACCCCAACACCCCCCCGGCACCCCCCCGGCACCCCCCCGCCACCCCCCCAGCACCCCCCGCCACCCCCCGGCACCCCCCCGGCACCCCAACACCTCCCCAGCACCCCCCGCCACCCCCCCGCACCCCCCCGGCACCCCAACACCCCCCCCAGCACCCCCCTGCCACCCCCTGGCACCCCAACACCCCCCCTGCCACCCCCCTGCCACCCCCAGCACCCCCCGGCACCCCAACACCCCCCGGCACCCCCCCAACACCCCCCCAGCCCCCCAAGACCAACCCCCAGCCCCCCTGGGCCCCCCCGACACACCTGAGACCCCCCCAAATCCCCCCCGGGTCCCCCAAGATCCCCCCACATCCCCCCTGGGCCCCCCAAATGTCCCCTGAGCCCCGCAACACCCCCAGGCCCCCCCCCCGAGACCCCCCCACACACTCCCCCCAGGCCCCCCCCACCCCTGCTGGGACCCCCCCCAACACCCCCGTGACCCCCCAAAATCCCCCCCCGGGCCCCCCAAATACCCCCTGGGCCCCCCCTGAGACCCCCCCTCACACCCCCAGGGCACCCCAACACCCCTGTGACCCCCCCCAAATCCCCCCTGGGGCCCCCCAGACATCCCCGTGACCCCCCCAAAACCCCCCCCGGGCTCCCCAACCCCCCTGAGCCCCCCCCCGAAATGCCCCCTTGGCCCCCCAGGGCCCCCCCCAACACCCCTGTGACCCCCCCCAAAATCCCCCCCTGGACCCCCAAATCTCCCCCTGGGCCCCCCAACACCCCCAGGGTCCCCTGAGACCCCCCCCAACACCTCCGTGACCCCCCCCCAAATCTCCCCAGGGCCCCCCCCGACACCCCCAACATCCCCCCAGCCCCCCCCCAGCCCCCCCCTGCCCCAGGGGACCCCCCTGTCCCCACGCCCCCAGCGCTGTCACAGCCCCCCAATGTCCTTGTGTCCCGTCCCCGTCCCCCCCCCCATGACGCGGGTCCCCTCCCCCTGTCCTTGTCCCCTCCCTGCCCCCCGTGACGCGGTGGCCTCGTCCCCCCGCAACGTCCTTGTGTGTGTCCCCCCCCCCGGATGGGGCCTCTCGGGACATGCTGTCCCCTGTGTGTGTCCCCCCCCCCGTGGTGGCACTGTCCCCCCCGTCCCCCCTGTGTCCCCACACCCCCAGGGTGGCACTGTCCCCTGTGTCCCATGCCCGGGGTGTCCCTGTCCCCACCGTGGTGTCCCCATCGCCCAGGGTGACGCCCCGGGGTGGGGTCCCCGTGCCTGGGGGTGTCCCCAGGGTGATGGTGTCCCCGTGTCCCCATCCCTGAGGTGACGTCCCTGGTGTCCCTCGCCCTGGGGTGGGATGTCCCCGGGTGTCCCCATGTCCCCGGGTCTCCCTGGGATCCCCGTGTCCCCGTCCCCAAGGTGACATGTCCCCGGGGGGGTGTCCCCCACGTCCCTTGGTGTCCCTCGCCCCGGGGTGGGGTGTCCCCGCCTGTCCCCAGGGTGACACCTCAGGGCGTCCCCGTCCCCAGGGTGGTGGTGTCCCCACGTCCCCGTCCCCGCAGCGTCCCTGTGTCCCCGTCCCCAGGGTGGTGGTGTCCCCACGTCCCCGTCCCTGTGTCCCCATCCCCAGGGTGGTGGTGTCCCCAGGGGGGTGTCCCCACGTCCCTGGTGTCCCTCGCCCCGGGGTGGGGTGTCCCCAGGTGTCCCCAGGCTGGTGGTGGCCCCACGTCCCCATCCCCACGGTGGCCCCATGGTGGCGTCCCTGTGTCCCCTCCCCTGGGGTGGGGTGTCCTTGGGTGCCCCCCGGAGTGTCCCCGTCCGTCCCCCCCCCCCACCCCAGCCCGGGGTGTCCCCGGGGTGTCACCCCCCGCTGTCCCCGTGTCCCCAGGTGCGGGAGATCTGTCTCATCTTCACCCGGGGGGTGGACTATCGGTGGCAGC
>NW_026961288.1:0-17000 GCF_963924245.1 Chroicocephalus ridibundus
CCCTCCTGGCACTTTCCCTGTAGGAGATACCGCAAGACGTTTCTGTATATTGGGCACAGCGCTCTGCAGGGTGTTAGCAGAGAGTTTCCCGGGACAGTGAAACCCTATATCAGAGACACTGAGAAGAAGCCCCAACGTTCCCTCCAGGCACTTTCAGTGTGGGTGCCTTCTCCACGTGGTTCCTGGTTTCACTGCAGCTCTGAAGAGAATGTTAGCAAAGAGGTAATCGGGACAGTGCAAACAGTACTCAAAGACAGGGAGAGCAAGCTCTCTCTTGGCACTTTGGATGTGGGACATACAGCGAGATGTTTGCTGCTTTTGCGTTTGGCTGTTGGGAGATTTACAGCACAAAGATATCTAGTTGATTTGAAGCAGTTCCGAGAAAGTCTAAGCATAATCCTCACTTTTCCCTCCTGGCACTTTCCCTGTAGGGGATACCGCAAGACATTTCTGTATATTGGGCACAGCGCTGTGCAGGGTGTTAGCAGAGACTTTCCCGGGACAGTGAAACCCTATATCAGAGACACTGAGAAGAAGCCCCAATGTTCCCTCCAGGCACTTTCAGTGTGGGTGGCTTCTCCACGTGGTTCCTGGTTTCACTGCAGCTCTGAAGAGAATGTTAGCAAAGAGGTAATCGGGACAGTGCAAACAGTACTCAAAGACAGGGAGAGCAAGCTCTCTCTTGGCACTTTGGATGTGGGACATACAGCGAGATGTTTGCTGCTTTTACATTTGGCTGTTGGGAGATTTACAGCACAAAGATATCTAGTTGATTTGAAGCAGTTCCGAGAAAGTCTAAACATAATCCTCACTTTTCCCTCCTGGCACTTTCCCTGTAGGAGATACCGCAAGACGTTTCTGTATATTGGGCACAGCGCTCTGCAGGGTGTTAGCAGAGAGTTTCCCGGGACAGTGAAACCCTATATCAGAGACACTGAGAAGAAGCCCCAATGTTCCCTCCAGGCACTTTCAGTGTGGGTGCCTTCTCCACGTGGTTCCTGGTTTCACTGCAGCTCTGAAGAGAATGTTAGCAAAGAGGTAATCGGGACAGTGCAAACAGTACTCAAAGACAGGGAGAGCAAGCTCTACATTACTCTCTTGGCACTTTGGATGTGGGACATACAGCGAGATGTTTGCTGCTTTTGCGTTTGGCTGTTGGGAGATTTACAGCACAAAGATATCTAGTTGATTTGAAGCAGTTCCGAGAAAGTCTAAACATAATCCTCACTTTTCCCTCCTGGCACTTTCCCTGTAGGAGATACCGCAAGACGTTTCTGTATATTGGGCACAGCGCTCTGCAGGGTGTTAGCAGAGAGTTTCCCGGGACAGTGAAACCCTATATCAGAGACACTGAGAAGAAGCCCCAATGTTCCCTCCAGGCACTTTCAGTGTGGGTGCCTTCTCCACGTGGTTCCTGGTTTCACTGCAGCTCTGAAGAGAATGTTAGCAAAGAGGTAATCGGGACAGCGCAAACAGTACTCAAAGACAGGGAGAGCAAGCTCTCTCTTGGCACTTTGGATGTGGGACATACAGCGAGATGTTTGCTGCTTTTACATTTGGCTGTTGGGAGATTTACAGCACAAAGATATCTAGTTGATTTGAAGCAGTTCCGAGAAAGTCTAAACATAATCCTCACTTTTCCCTCCTGGCACTTTCCCTGTAGGAGATACCGCAAGACGTTTCTGTATATTGGGCACAGCGCTCTGCAGGGTGTTAGCAGAGAGTTTCCCGGGACAGTGAAACCCTATGTCAGAGACACTGAGAAGAAGCCCCAATGTTCCCTCCAGGCACTTTCAGTGTGGGTGCCTTCTCCACGTGGTTCCTGGTTTCACTGCAGCTCTGAAGAGAATGTTAGCAAAGAGGTAATCGGGACAGTGCAAACAGTACTCAAAGACAGGGAGAGCAAGCTCTACATTACTCTCTTGGCACTTTGGATGTGGGACATACAGCGAGATGTTTGCTGCTTTTACATTTGGCTGTTGGGAGATTTACAGCACAAAGATATCTAGTTGATTTGAAGCAGTTCCGAGAAAGTCTAAACATAATCCTCACTTTTCCCTCCTGGCACTTTCCCTGTAGGAGATACCGCAAGACGTTTCTGTATATTGGGCACAGCGCTCTGCAGGGTGTTAGCAGAGAGTTTCCCGGGACAGTGAAACCCTATGTCAGAGACACTGAGAAGAAGCCCCAATGTTCCCTCCAGGCACTTTCAGTGTGGGTGCCTTCTCCACGTGGTTCCTGGTTTCACTGCAGCTCTGAAGAGAATGTTAGCAAAGAGGTAATCGGGACAGTGCAAACAGTACTCAAAGACAGGGAGAGCAAGCTCTCTCTTGGCACTTTGGATGTGGGACATACAGCGAGATGTTTGCTGCTTTTGCGTTTGGCTGTTGGGAGATTTACAGCACAAAGATATCTAGTTGATTTGAAGCAGTTCCGAGAAAGTCTAAACATAATCCTCACTTTTCCCTCCTGGCACTTTCCCTGTAGGAGATACCGCAAGACGTTTCTGTATATTGGGCACAGCGCTCTGCAGGGTGTTAGCAGAGAGTTTCCCGGGACAGTGAAACCCTATATCAGAGACACTGAGAAGAAGCCCCAACGTTCCCTCCAGGCACTTTCAGTGTGGGTGCCTTCTCCACGTGGTTCCTGGTTTCACTGCAGCTCTGAAGAGAATGTTAGCAAAGAGTTAATCGGGACAGTGCAAACAGTACTCAAAGACAGGGAGAGCAAGCTCTCTCTTGGCACTTTGGATGTGGGACATACAGCGAGATGTTTGCTGCTTTTGCGTTTGGCTGTTGGGAGATTTACAGCACAAAGATATCTAGTTGATTTGAAGCAGTTCCGAGAAAGTCTAAACATAATCCTCACTTTTCCCTCCTGGCACTTTCCCTGTAGGAGATACCGCAAGACGTTTCTGTATATTGGGCACAGCGCTCTGCAGGGTGTTAGCAGAGAGTTTCCCGGGACAGTGAAACCCTATATCAGAGACACTGAGAAGAAGCCTCAATGTTCCCTCCAGGCACTTTCAGTGTGGGTGCCTTCTCCACGTGGTTCCTGGTTTCACTGCAGCTCTGAAGAGAATGTTAGCAAAGAGGTAATCGGGACAGTGCAAACAGTACTCAAAGACAGGGAGAGCAAGCTCTACATTACTCTCTTGGCACTTTGGATGTGGGACATACAGCGAGATGTTTGCTGCTTTTGCGTTTGGCTGTTGGGAGATTTACAGCACAAAGATATCTAGTTGATTTGAAGCAGTTCCGAGAAAGTCTAAACATAATCCTCACTTTTCCCTCCTGGCACTTTCCCTGTAGGAGATACCGCAAGACGTTTCTGTATATTGGGCACAGCGCTCTGCAGGGTGTTAGCAGAGAGTTTCCCGGGACAGTGAAACCCTATATCAGAGACACTGAGAAGAAGCCCCAATGTTCCCTCCAGGCACTTTCAGTGTGGGTGCCTTCTCCACGTGGTTCCTGGTTTCACTGCAGCTCTGAAGAGAATGTTAGCAAAGAGGTAATCGGGACAGTGCAAACAGTACTCAAAGACAGGGAGAGCAAGCTCTCTCTTGGCACTTTGGATGTGGGACATACAGCGAGATGTTTGCTGCTTTTGCGTTTGGCTGTTGGGAGATTTACAGCACAAAGATATCTAGTTGATTTGAAGCAGTTCCAAGAAAGTCTAAGCATAATCCTCACTTTTCCCTCCTGGCACTTTCCCTGTAGGGGATACCGCAAGACATTTCTGTATATTGGGCACAGCGCTGTGCAGGGTGTTAGCAGAGACTTTCCCGGGACAGTGAAACCCTATGTCAGAGACACTGAGAAGAAGCCCCAATGTTCCCTCCAGGCACTTTCAGTGTGGGTGCCTTCTCCACGTGGTTCCTGCTTTCACTGCAGCTCTGAAGAGAATGTTAGCAAAGAGGTAATCGGGACAGTGCAAACAGTACTCAAAGACAGGGAGAGCAAGCTCTCTCTTGGCACTTTGGATGTGGGACATACAGCGAGATGTTTGCTGCTTTTGCGTTTGGCTGTTGGGAGATTTACAGCACAAAGATATCTAGTTGATTTGAAGCAGTTCCGAGAAAGTCTAAGCATAATCCTCACTTTTCCCTCCTGGCACTTTCCCTGTAGGAGATACCGCAAGACGTTTCTGTATATTGGGCACAGCGCTCTGCAGGGTGTTAGCAGAGAGTTTCCCGGGACAGTGAAACCCTATATCAGAGACACTGAGAAGAAGCCCCAATGTTCCCTCCAGGCACTTTCAGTGTGGGTGCCTTCTCCACGTGGTTCCTGGTTTCACTGCAGCTCTGAAGAGAATGTTAGCAAAGAGGTAATCGGGACAGTGCAAACAGTACTCAGAGACAGGGAGAGCAAGCTCTACATTACTCTCTTGGCACTTTGGATGTGGGACATACAGCGAGATGTTTGCTGCTTTTGCGTTTGGCTGTTGGGAGATTTACAGCACAAAGATATCTAGTTGATTTGAAGCAGTTCCGAGAAAGTCTAAACATAATCCTCACTTTTCCCTCCTGGCACTTTCCCTGTAGGAGATACCGCAAGACGTTTCTGTATATTGGGCACAGCGCTCTGCAGGGTGTTAGCAGAGAGTTTCCCGGGACAGTGAAACCCTATATCAGAGACACTGAGAAGAAGCCCCAATGTTCCCTCCAGGCACTTTCAGTGTGGGTGCCTTCTCCACGTGGTTCCTGGTTTCACTGCAGCTCTGAAGAGAATGTTAGCAAAGAGGTAATCGGGACAGTGCAAACAGTACTCAAAGACAGGGAGAGCAAGCTCTCTCTTGGCACTTTGGATGTGGGACATACAGCGAGATGTTTGCTGCTTTTGCGTTTGGCTGTTGGGAGATTTACAGCACAAAGATATCTAGTTGATTTGAAGCAGTTCCAAGAAAGTCTAAGCATAATCCTCACTTTTCCCTCCTGGCACTTTCCCTGTAGGGGATACCGCAAGACATTTCTGTATATTGGGCACAGCGCTGTGCAGGGTGTTAGCAGAGACTTTCCCGGGACAGTGAAACCCTATGTCAGAGACACTGAGAAGAAGCCCCAATGTTCCCTCCAGGCACTTTCAGTGTGGGTGCCTTCTCCACGTGGTTCCTGCTTTCACTGCAGCTCTGAAGAGAATGTTAGCAAAGAGGTAATCGGGACAGTGCAAACAGTACTCAAAGACAGGGAGAGCAAGCTCTCTCTTGGCACTTTGGATGTGGGACATACAGCGAGATGTTTGCTGCTTTTGCGTTTGGCTGTTGGGAGATTTACAGCACAAAGATATCTAGTTGATTTGAAGCAGTTCCGAGAAAGTCTAAGCATAATCCTCACTTTTCCCTCCTGGCACTTTCCCTGTAGGAGATACCGCAAGACGTTTCTGTATATTGGGCACAGCGCTCTGCAGGGTGTTAGCAGAGAGTTTCCCGGGACAGTGAAACCCTATATCAGAGACACTGAGAAGAAGCCCCAATGTTCCCTCCAGGCACTTTCAGTGTGGGTGCCTTCTCCACGTGGTTCCTGGTTTCACTGCAGCTCTGAAGAGAATGTTAGCAAAGAGGTAATCGGGACAGTGCAAACAGTACTCAGAGACAGGGAGAGCAAGCTCTACATTACTCTCTTGGCACTTTGGATGTGGGACATACAGCGAGATGTTTGCTGCTTTTGCGTTTGGCTGTTGGGAGATTTACAGCACAAAGATATCTAGTTGATTTGAAGCAGTTCCGAGAAAGTCTAAGCATAATCCTCACTTTTCCCTCCTGGCGCTTTCCCTGTAGGGGATACCGCAAGACATTTCTGTATATTGGGCACAGCGCTGTGCAGGGTGTTAGCAGAGACTTTCCCGGGACAGTGAAACCCTATGTCAGAGACACTGAGAAGAAGCCCCAATGTTCCCTCCAGGCACTTTCAGTGTGGGTGCCTTCTCCACGTGGTTCCTGGTTTCACTGCAGCTCTGAAGAGAATGTTAGCAAAGAGGTAATCGGGACAGTGCAAACAGTACTCAAAGACAGGGAGAGCAAGCTCTACATTACTCTCTTGGCACTTTGGATGTGGGACATACAGCGAGATGTTTGCTGCTTTTGCGTTTGGCTGTTGGGAGATTTACAGCACAAAGATATCTAGTTGATTTGAAGCAGTTCCGAGAAAGTCTAAACATAATCCTCACTTTTCCCTCCTGGCACTTTCCCTGTAGGAGATACCGCAAGACGTTTCTGTATATTGGGCACAGCGCTCTGCAGGGTGTTAGCAGAGAGTTTCCCGGGACAGTGAAACCCTATATCAGAGACACTGAGAAGAAGCCCCAACGTTCCCTCCAGGCACTTTCAGTGTGGGTGCCTTCTCCACGTGGTTCCTGGTTTCACTGCAGCTCTGAAGAGAATGTTAGCAAAGAGGTAATCGGGACAGTGCAAACAGTACTCAAAGACAGGGAGAGCAAGCTCTCTCTTGGCACTTTGGATGTGGGACATACAGCGAGATGTTTGCTGCTTTTGCGTTTGGCTGTTGGGAGATTTACAGCACAAAGATATCTAGTTGATTTGAAGCAGTTCCGAGAAAGTCTAAGCATAATCCTCACTTTTCCCTCCTGGCACTTTCCCTGTAGGGGATACCGCAAGACATTTCTGTATATTGGGCACAGCGCTGTGCAGGTTGTTAGCAGAGAGTTTCCCGGGACAGTGAAACCCTATATCAGAGACACTGAGAAGAAGCCCCAATGTTCCCTCCAGGCACTTTCAGTGTGGGTGGCTTCTCCACGTGGTTCCTGGTTTCACTGCAGCTCTGAAGAGAATGTTAGCAAAGAGGTAATCGGGACAGTGCAAACAGTACTCAAAGACAGGGAGAGCAAGCTCTCTCTTGGCACTTTGGATGTGGGACATACAGCGAGATGTTTGCTGCTTTTACATTTGGCTGTTGGGAGATTTACAGCACAAAGATATCTAGTTGATTTGAAGCAGTTCCGAGAAAGTCTAAACATAATCCTCACTTTTCCCTCCTGGCACTTTCCCTGTAGGAGATACCGCAAGACGTTTCTGTATATTGGGCACAGCGCTCTGCAGGGTGTTAGCAGAGAGTTTCCCGGGACAGTGAAACCCTATATCAGAGACACTGAGAAGAAGCCCCAATGTTCCCTCCAGGCACTTTCAGTGTGGGTGCCTTCTCCACGTGGTTCCTGGTTTCACTGCAGCTCTGAAGAGAATGTTAGCAAAGAGGTAATCGGGACAGTGCAAACAGTACTCAAAGACAGGGAGAGCAAGCTCTACATTACTCTCTTGGCACTTTGGATGTGGGACATACAGCGAGATGTTTGCTGCTTTTGCGTTTGGCTGTTGGGAGATTTACAGCACAAAGATATCTAGTTGATTTGAAGCAGTTCCGAGAAAGTCTAAACATAATCCTCACTTTTCCCTCCTGGCACTTTCCCTGTAGGAGATACCGCAAGACGTTTCTGTATATTGGGCACAGCGCTCTGCAGGGTGTTAGCAGAGAGTTTCCCGGGACAGTGAAACCCTATGTCAGAGACACTGAGAAGAAGCCCCAATGTTCCCTCCAGGCACTTTCAGTGTGGGTGCCTTCTCCACGTGGTTCCTGGTTTCACTGCAGCTCTGAAGAGAATGTTAGCAAAGAGGTAATCGGGACAGCGCAAACAGTACTCAAAGACAGGGAGAGCAAGCTCTCTCTTGGCACTTTGGATGTGGGACATACAGCGAGATGTTTGCTGCTTTTACATTTGGCTGTTGGGAGATTTACAGCACAAAGATATCTAGTTGATTTGAAGCAGTTCCGAGAAAGTCTAAACATAATCCTCACTTTTCCCTCCTGGCACTTTCCCTGTAGGAGATACCGCAAGACGTTTCTGTATATTGGGCACAGCGCTCTGCAGGGTGTTAGCAGAGAGTTTCCCGGGACAGTGAAACCCTATGTCAGAGACACTGAGAAGAAGCCCCAATGTTCCCTCCAGGCACTTTCAGTGTGGGTGCCTTCTCCACGTGGTTCCTGGTTTCACTGCAGCTCTGAAGAGAATGTTAGCAAAGAGGTAATCGGGACAGTGCAAACAGTACTCAAAGACAGGGAGAGCAAGCTCTCTCTTGGCACTTTGGATGTGGGACATACAGCGAGATGTTTGCTGCTTTTGCGTTTGGCTGTTGGGAGATTTACAGCACAAAGATATCTAGTTGATTTGAAGCAGTTCCGAGAAAGTCTAAACATAATCCTCACTTTTCCCTCCTGGCACTTTCCCTGTAGGAGATACCGCAAGACGTTTCTGTATATTGGGCACAGCGCTCTGCAGGGTGTTAGCAGAGAGTTTCCCGGGACAGTGAAACCCTATATCAGAGACACTGAGAAGAAGCCCCAATGTTCCCTCCAGCACTTTCAGTGTGGGTGCCTTCTCCACGTGGTTCCTGGTTTCACTGCAGCTCTGAAGAGAATGTTAGCAAAGAGGTAATCGGGACAGTGCAAACAGTACTCAAAGACAGGGAGAGCAAGCTCTACATTACTCTCTTGGCACTTTGGATGTGGGACATACAGCGAGATGTTTGCTGCTTTTGCGTTTGGCTGTTGGGAGATTTACAGCACAAAGATATCTAGTTGATTTGAAGCAGTTCCGAGAAAGTCTAAGCATAATCCTCACTTTTCCCTCCTGGCACTTTCCCTGTAGGGGATACCGCAAGACGTTTCTGTCTATTGGGCACAGCGCTGTGCAGGGTGTTAGCAGAGAGTTTCCCGGGACAGTGAAACCCTATGTCAGAGACACTGAGAAGAAGCCCCAATGTTCCCTCCAGGCACTTTCAGTGTGGGTGCCTTCTCCACGTGGTTCCTGGTTTCACTGCAGCTCTGAAGAGAATGTTAGCAAAGAGGTAATCGGGACAGTGCAAACAGTACTCAAAGACAGGGAGAGCAAGCTCTCTCTTGGCACTTTGGATGTGGGACATACAGCGAGATGTTTGCTGCTTTTGCGTTTGGCTGTTGGGAGATTTACAGCACAAAGATATCTAGTTGATTTGAAGCAGTTCCGAGAAAGTCTAAACATAATCCTCACTTTTCCCTCCTGGCACTTTCCCTGTAGGAGATACCGCAAGACGTTTCTGTATATTGGGCACAGCGCTCTGCAGGGTGTTAGCAGAGAGTTTCCCGGGACAGTGAAACCCTATATCAGAGACACTGAGAAGAAGCCCCAACGTTCCCTCCAGGCACTTTCAGTGTGGGTGCCTTCTCCACGTGGTTCCTGGTTTCACTGCAGCTCTGAAGAGAATGTTAGCAAAGAGGTAATCGGGACAGTGCAAACAGTACTCAAAGACAGGGAGAGCAAGCTCTCTCTTGGCACTTTGGATGTGGGACATACAGCGAGATGTTTGCTGCTTTTGCGTTTGGCTGTTGGGAGATTTACAGCACAAAGATATCTAGTTGATTTGAAGCAGTTCCGAGAAAGTCTAAACATAATCCTCACTTTTCCCTCCTGGCACTTTCCCTGTAGGAGATACCGCAAGACGTTTCTGTATATTGGGCACAGCGCTCTGCAGGGTGTTAGCAGAGAGTTTCCCGGGACAGTGAAACCCTATATCAGAGACACTGAGAAGAAGCCCCAATGTTCCCTCCAGGCACTTTCAGTGTGGGTGCCTTCTCCACGTGGTTCCTGGTTTCACTGCAGCTCTGAAGAGAATGTTAGCAAAGAGGTAATCGGGACAGTGCAAACAGTACTCAAAGACAGGGAGAGCAAGCTCTACATTACTCTCTTGGCACTTTGGATGTGGGACATACAGCGAGATGTTTGCTGCTTTTGCGTTTGGCTGTTGGGAGATTTACAGCACAAAGATATCTAGTTGATTTGAAGCAGTTCCGAGAAAGTCTAAGCATAATCCTCACTTTTCCCTCCTGGCACTTTCCCTGTAGGGGATACCGCAAGACATTTCTGTATATTGGGCACAGCGCTGTGCAGGGTGTTAGCAGAGACTTTCCCGGGACAGTGAAACCCTATGTCAGAGACACTGAGAAGAAGCCCCAATGTTCCCTCCAGGCACTTTCAGTGTGGGTGCCTTCTCCACGTGGTTCCTGGTTTCACTGCAGCTCTGAAGAGAATGTTAGCAAAGAGGTAATCGGGACAGTGCAAACAGTACTCAAAGACAGGGAGAGCAAGCTCTACATTACTCTCTTGGCACTTTGGATGTGGGACATACAGCGAGATGTTTGCTGCTTTTGCGTTTGGCTGTTGGGAGATTTACAGCACAAAGATATCTAGTTGATTTGAAGCAGTTCCGAGAAAGTCTAAACATAATCCTCACTTTTCCCTCCTGGCACTTTCCCTGTAGGAGATACCGCAAGACGTTTCTGTATATTGGGCACAGCGCTCTGCAGGGTGTTAGCAGAGAGTTTCCCGGGACAGTGAAACCCTATATCAGAGACACTGAGAAGAAGCCCCAACGTTCCCTCCAGGCACTTTCAGTGTGGGTGCCTTCTCCACGTGGTTCCTGGTTTCACTGCAGCTCTGAAGAGAATGTTAGCAAAGAGGTAATCGGGACAGTGCAAACAGTACTCAAAGACAGGGAGAGCAAGCTCTCTCTTGGCACTTTGGATGTGGGACATACAGCGAGATGTTTGCTGCTTTTGCGTTTGGCTGTTGGGAGATTTACAGCACAAAGATATCTAGTTGATTTGAAGCAGTTCCGAGAAAGTCTAAGCATAATCCTCACTTTTCCCTCCTGGCACTTTCCCTGTAGGGGATACCGCAAGACATTTCTGTATATTGGGCACAGCGCTGTGCAGGGTGTTAGCAGAGACTTTCCCGGGACAGTGAAACCCTATATCAGAGACACTGAGAAGAAGCCCCAATGTTCCCTCCAGGCACTTTCAGTGTGGGTGGCTTCTCCACGTGGTTCCTGGTTTCACTGCAGCTCTGAAGAGAATGTTAGCAAAGAGGTAATCGGGACAGTGCAAACAGTACTCAAAGACAGGGAGAGCAAGCTCTCTCTTGGCACTTTGGATGTGGGACATACAGCGAGATGTTTGCTGCTTTTACATTTGGCTGTTGGGAGATTTACAGCACAAAGATATCTAGTTGATTTGAAGCAGTTCCGAGAAAGTCTAAACATAATCCTCACTTTTCCCTCCTGGCACTTTCCCTGTAGGAGATACCGCAAGACGTTTCTGTATATTGGGCACAGCGCTCTGCAGGGTGTTAGCAGAGAGTTTCCCGGGACAGTGAAACCCTATATCAGAGACACTGAGAAGAAGCCCCAAGGTTCCCTCCAGGCACTTTCAGTGTGGGTGCCTTCTCCACGTGGTTCCTGGTTTCACTGCAGCTCTGAAGAGAATGTTAGCAAAGAGGTAATCGGGACAGTGCAAACAGTACTCAAAGACAGGGAGAGCAAGCTCTACATTACTCCCTTGGCACTTTGGATGTGGGACATACAGCGAGATGTTTGCTGCTTTTGCGTTTGGCTGTTGGGAGATTTACAGCACAAAGATATCTAGTTGATTTGAAGCAGTTCCGAGAAAGTCTAAACATAATCCTCACTTTTCCCTCCTGGCACTTTCCCTGTAGGAGATACCGCAAGACGTTTCTGTATATTGGGCACAGCGCTCTGCAGGGTGTTAGCAGAGAGTTTCCCGGGACAGTGAAACCCTATATCAGAGACACTGAGAAGAAGCCCCAATGTTCCCTCCAGGCACTTTCAGTGTGGGTGCCTTCTCCACGTGGTTCCTGGTTTCACTGCAGCTCTGAAGAGAATGTTAGCAAAGAGGTAATCGGGACAGCGCAAACAGTACTCAAAGACAGGGAGAGCAAGCTCTCTCTTGGCACTTTGGATGTGGGACATACAGCGAGATGTTTGCTGCTTTTACATTTGGCTGTTGGGAGATTTACAGCACAAAGATATCTAGTTGATTTGAAGCAGTTCCGAGAAAGTCTAAACATAATCCTCACTTTTCCCTCCTGGCACTTTCCCTGTAGGAGATACCGCAAGACGTTTCTGTATATTGGGCACAGCGCTCTGCAGGGTGTTAGCAGAGAGTTTCCCGGGACAGTGAAACCCTATGTCAGAGACACTGAGAAGAAGCCCCAATGTTCCCTCCAGGCACTTTCAGTGTGGGTGCCTTCTCCACGTGGTTCCTGGTTTCACTGCAGCTCTGAAGAGAATGTTAGCAAAGAGGTAATCGGGACAGTGCAAACAGTACTCAAAGACAGGGAGAGCAAGCTCTACATTACTCTCTTGGCACTTTGGATGTGGGACATACAGCGAGATGTTTGCTGCTTTTGCGTTTGGCTGTTGGGAGATTTACAGCACAAAGATATCTAGTTGATTTGAAGCAGTTCCGAGAAAGTCTAAACATAATCCTCACTTTTCCCTCCTGGCACTTTCCCTGTAGGAGATACCGCAAGACGTTTCTGTATATTGGGCACAGCGCTCTGCAGGGTGTTAGCAGAGAGTTTCCCGGGACAGTGAAACCCTATATCAGAGACACTGAGAAGAAGCCCCAATGTTCCCTCCAGGCACTTTCAGTGTGGGTGCCTTCTCCACGTGGTTCCTGGTTTCACTGCAGCTCTGAAGAGAATGTTAGCAAAGAGGTAATCGGGACAGCGCAAACAGTACTCAAAGACAGGGAGAGCAAGCTCTCTCTTGGCACTTTGGATGTGGGACATACAGCGAGATGTTTGCTGCTTTTACATTTGGCTGTTGGGAGATTTACAGCACAAAGATATCTAGTTGATTTGAAGCAGTTCCGAGAAAGTCTAAACATAATCCTCACTTTTCCCTCCTGGCACTTTCCCTGTAGGAGATACCGCAAGACGTTTCTGTATATTGGGCACAGCGCTCTGCAGGGTGTTAGCAGAGAGTTTCCCGGGACAGTGAAACCCTATATCAGAGACACTGAGAAGAAGCCCCAACGTTCCTTCCAGGCACTTTCAGTGTGGGTGCCTTCTCCACGTGGTTCCTGGTTTCACAGCAGCTCTGAAGAGAATGTTAGCAAAGAGGTAATCGGGACAGTGCAAACAGTACTCAAAGACAGGGAGAGCAAGCTCTCTCTTGGCACTTTGGATGTGGGACATACAGCGAGATGTTTGCTGCTTTTACATTTGGCTGTTGGGAGATTTACAGCACAAAGATATCTAGTTGATTTGAAGCAGTTCCGAGAAAGTCTAAACATAATCCTCACTTTTCCCTCCTGGCACTTTCCCTGTAGGAGATACCGCAAGACGTTTCTGTATATTGGGCACAGCGCTCTGCAGGGTGTTAGCAGAGAGTTTCCCGGGACAGTGAAACCCTATATCAGAGACACTGAGAAGAAGCCCCAACGTTCCCTCCAGGCACTTTCAGTGTGGGTGGCTTCTCCACGTGGTTCCTGGTTTCACTGCAGCTCTGAAGAGAATGTTAGCAAAGAGGTAATCGGGACAGTGCAAACAGTACTCAAAGACAGGGAGAGCAAGCTCTACATTACTCTCTTGGCACTTTGGATGTGGGACATACAGCGAGATGTTTGCTGCTTTTGCGTTTGGCTGTTGGGAGATTTACAGCACAAAGATATCTAGTTGATTTGAAGCAGTTCCGAGAAAGTCTAAGCATAATCCTCACTTTTCCCTCCTGGCACTTTCCCTGTAGGGGATACCGCAAGACATTTCTGTATATTGGGCACAGCGCTGTGCAGGGTGTTAGCAGAGACTTTCCCGGGACAGTGAAACCCTATGTCAGAGACACTGAGAAGAAGCCCCAATGTTCCCTCCAGGCACTTTCAGTGTGGGTGCCTTCTCCACGTGGTTCCTGGTTTCACTGCAGCTCTGAAGAGAATGTTAGCAAAGAGGTAATCGGGACAGTGCAAACAGTACTCAAAGACAGGGAGAGCAAGCTCTCTCTTGGCACTTTGGATGTGGGACATACAGCGAGATGTTTGCTGCTTTTGCGTTTGGCTGTTGGGAGATTTACAGCACAAAGATATCTAGTTGATTTGAAGCAGTTCCGAGAAAGTCTAAACATAATCCTCACTTTTCCCTCCTGGCACTTTCCCTGTAGGAGATACCGCAAGACGTTTCTGTATATTGGGCACAGCGCTCTGCAGGGTGTTAGCAGAGAGTTTCCCGGGACAGTGAAACCCTATATCAGAGACACTGAGAAGAAGCCCCAACGTTCCTTCCAGGCACTTTCAGTGTGGGTGCCTTCTCCACGTGGTTCCTGGTTTCACTGCAGCTCTGAAGAGAATGTTAGCAAAGAGGTAATCGGGACAGTGCAAACAGTACTCAAAGACAGGGAGAGCAAGCTCTCTCTTGGCACTTTGGATGTGGGACATACAGCGAGATGTTTGCTGCTTTTGCGTTTGGCTGTTGGGAGATTTACAGCACAAAGATATCTAGTTGATTTGAAGCAGTTCCGAGAAAGTCTAAACATAATCCTCACTTTTCCCTCCTGGCACTTTCCCTGTAGGAGATACCGCAAGACGTTTCTGTATATTGGGCACAGCGCTCTGCAGGGTGTTAGCAGAGAGTTTCCCGGGACAGTGAAACCCTATATCAGAGACACTGAGAAGAAGCCCCAATGTTCCCTCCAGGCACTTTCAGTGTGGGTGCCTTCTCCACGTGGTTCCTGGTTTCACTGCAGCTCTGAAGAGAATGTTAGCAAAGAGGTAATCGGGACAGTGCAAACAGTACTCAAAGACAGGGAGAGCAAGCTCTCTCTTGGCACTTTGGATGTGGGACATACAGCGAGATGTTTGCTGCTTTTACATTTGGCTGTTGGGAGATTTACAGCACAAAGATATCTAGTTGATTTGAAGCAGTTCCGAGAAAGTCTAAACATAATCCTCACTTTTCCCTCCTGGCACTTTCCCTGTAGGAGATACCGCAAGACGTTTCTGTATATTGGGCACAGCGCTCTGCAGGGTGTTAGCAGAGAGTTTCCCGGGACAGTGAAACCCTATATCAGAGACACTGAGAAGAAGCCCCAATGTTCCCTCCAGGCACTTTCAGTGTGGGTGCCTTCTCCACGTGGTTCCTGGTTTCACTGCAGCTCTGAAGAGAATGTTAGCAAAGAGGTAATCGGGACAGCGCAAACAGTACTCAAAGACAGGGAGAGCAAGCTCTCTCTTGTCACTTTGGATGTGGGACATACAGCGAGATGTTTGCTGCTTTTACATTTGGCTGTTGGGAGATTTACAGCACAAAGATATCTAGTTGATTTGAAGCAGTTCCGAGAAAGTCTAAACATAATCCTCACTTTTCCCTCCTGGCACTTTCCCTGTAGGAGATACCGCAAGACGTTTCTGTATATTGGGCACAGCGCTCTGCAGGGTGTTAGCAGAGAGTTTCCCGGGACAGTGAAACCCTATGTCAGAGACACTGAGAAGAAGCCCCAATGTTCCCTCCAGGCACTTTCAGTGTGGGTGCCTTCTCCACGTGGTTCCTGGTTTCACTGCAGCTCTGAAGAGAATGTTAGCAAAGAGGTAATCGGGACAGTGCAAACAGTACTCAAAGACAGGGAGAGCAAGCTCTCTCTTGGCACTTTGGATGTGGGACATACAGCGAGATGTTTGCTGCTTTTGCGTTTGGCTGTTGGGAGATTTACAGCACAAAGATATCTAGTTGATTTGAAGCAGTTCCGAGAAAGTCTAAACATAATCCTCACTTTTCCCTCCTGGCACTTTCCCTGTAGGAGATACCGCAAGACATTTCTGTATATTGGGCACAGCGCTCTGCAGGGTGTTAGCAGAGAGTTTCCCGGGACAGTGAAACCCTATATCAGAGACACTGAGAAGAAGCCCCAATGTTCCCTCCAGGCACTTTCAGTGTGGGTGCCTTCTCCACGTGGTTCCTGGTTTCACTGCAGCTCTGAAGAGAATGTTAGCAAAGAGGTAATCGGGACAGTGCAAACAGTACTCAAAGACAGGGAGAGCAAGCTCTCTCTTGGCACTTTGGATGTGGGACATACAGCGAGATATTTGCTGCTTTTGCGTTTGGCTGTTGGGAGATTTACAGCACAAAGATATCTAGTTGATTTGAAGCAGTTCCGAGAAAGTCTAAACATAATCCTCACTTTTCCCTCCTTGCACTTTCCCTGTAGGAGATACCGCAAGACGTTTCTGTATATTGGGCACAGCGCTCTGCAGGGTGTTAGCAGAGAGTTTCCCGGGACAGTGAAACCCTATATCAGAGACACTGAGAAGAAGCCCCAACGTTCCTTCCAGGCACTTTCAGTGTGGGTGCCTTCTCCACGTGGTTCCTGGTTTCACTGCAGCTCTGAAGAGAATGTTAGCAAAGAGGTAATCGGGACAGTGCAAACAGTACTCAAAGACAGGGAGAGCAAGCTCTCTCTTGGCACTTTGGATGTGGGACATACAGCGAGATGTTTGCTGCTTTTGCGTTTGGCTGTTGGGAGATTTACAGCACAAAGATATCTAGTTGATTTGAAGCAGTTCCGAGAAAGTCTAAACATAATCCTCACTTTTCCCTCCTGGCACTTTCCCTGTAGGAGATACCGCAAGACGTTTCTGTATATTGGGCACAGCGCTCTGCAGGGTGTTAGCAGAGAGTTTCCCGGGACAGTGAAACCCTATATCAGAGACACTGAGAAGAAGCCCCAATGTTCCCTCCAGGCACTTTCAGTGTGGGTGCCTTCTCCACGTGGTTCCTGGTTTCACTGCAGCTCTGAAGAGAATGTTAGCAAAGAGGTAATCGGGACAGTGCAAACAGTACTCAAAGACAGGGAGAGCAAGCTCTCTCTTGGCACTTTGGATGTGGGACATACAGCGAGATGTTTGCTGCTTTTACATTTGGCTGTTGGGAGATTTACAGCACAAAGATATCTAGTTGATTTGAAGCAGTTCCGAGAAAGTCTAAACATAATCCTCACTTTTCCCTCCTGGCACTTTCCCTGTAGGAGATACCGCAAGACGTTTCTGTATATTGGGCACAGCGCTCTGCAGGGTGTTAGCAGAGAGTTTCCCGGGACAGTGAAACCCTATGTCAGAGACACTGAGAAGAAGCCCCAACGTTCCTTCCAGGCACTTTCAGTGTGGGTGCCTT